>NC_031977.2:30737931-30751433 GCF_001858045.2 Oreochromis niloticus
GTGGAAGTAGTTCTACGGCGAAAAACGTACGGAAGCAACTTGAAGAATAATAATAATAACTAGAAAAATTTGCATTTCCTGCGAAAATGCAGTGTGGATGCTGTAAAGCTGAAGCTGTCAGCTGAAACTAGCTGAAAAAGCTGAAAAGTTGCAGAAGTTGTAAAACCTTTGCAAAAAATTGTAATAACTTTGCAGAAGCATAAGAACTTAGCAAAAATGTAATTACTTAGCAGAACTGCAATAACGTAAAGAAAACATAATACTTGGCAGAAATACAATAACATAGCAGAACTTAGCAGCAGAAATTAGAATAAATATTGTAACTTAGCAGAAACAAGATAACTTTTCAGAAATACAGGATTTTAGCAAACATGGTACAAGATTACATAGATACTTTATTTAAACAAAAATACCTAAACATTGCACAAATACTGTGATTTAGGACAAATACTACAACATAGCAGAAATGCTGTAATTCAGCAAATATATTATGCTATGGCACAAATAGAAAGAATATGCTCAAATACTATGATTTTGCTCAAATAATATGATTAAGCAATAATACTAAGATTTAGTAGAAATACTGTATTTAGCACAAACACCGAAAAGTAGCAGAAATACTGTAAATTAGCATAATAGTAATAACTTGCACAATTACAAATATGGACATGGTAAATGGCCTGTATTTATATAGCGCTTTTATGGTCCCTAAGGACCCCAAAGCTCTTTACATATCCAGTCATTCACCCATTCACACACTGGTGATGGCAAGCTACGTTGTAGCCACAGCCACCCTGGGGCGCACTGACAGAGGCGAGGCTGCTGGACACTGGCGCCACCGGGCCCTCTGACCACCAAAGACACAACGACCGAGACTGTCCGAGCCGGGCCTCGAACCGGTAACCTCCCGATTACAAGGCGAACTCCCAACTTTTGAGCCACGATCGCCCCCATATATGGAAACAAACATGCACAGAGACACACACAGGATCCAATTCAATCAACCAGTGTAAATATATTGATTTTAAATCACACAATAAGATACACCCATAAAAAGGCTCTCTCTCTCTCTCTCTCTCTGTCATACAGACACACACACACACACACACACACACACACACACACACACACACACAGCAGCAGCAGCAGAAGCAAGTGAACAAACAGGGGCTGTACATACAGTGTTTCCTGTATGTTTCTAGGTGGGTCAAAAAGCCTGGAGCTGCTTAATTTGAATCCACCAATCAGAAAGGCTATGTACTTTTTCCCGCCAAAACAGGTGCACCTGTTTTTACACACGCAGCACAGAGACAGGATTTGTGCAGTCTATTTTTCATAGTGAGGACTCCTCTCAAACAAATGGCTATAATTTGCTTACCAGCTGCCCCACTGGGAAAGACAGTGAGCTCTTGGGAAACGGGGTGATGAGCAGTCAGAATTAGATCGCGGTGAGAGGCAAAGAGCGCTGTTTTTTGGAGTTACAAAACGTCGTGTAACTCCAAAACTAGGTGGACTAGAAGCATAATTCTTATACTGGGTGAATCAGCGGACTTTGGTGTACTTTGACTGTGATTTTCATTACTCTTTGTACATCCGTCGCTGAGATATGACGAGAGAAGAAACGGCAGACCTCAGATATGATTGGCTGGCTGGGAAGCTGGCAGAAATATATAGTAATAGTGTGATTAAGCATAAATACTACATTTAGCAGAAATACTGTATTAAGCACAAATCCTATAAAAAGCAGAAATACTATATTAAGCAATATAAAAATCCTATAAAAATGGTATAAAAAGCAAAAATACTGTAATATGATTTGGTAGAAAAACTATAATTAATCAGAAATACTATATTTGGCAGAAATACTGTAATCAGCACATATACTGTAACATGACAGAAATTCCTCCACTTAGTAGTAATACTATAACATAACACAAATGTTATGATGAGTTGAGCGGCTGGTACTCTGGTGCAGTCAGCACAATCTGGAGCTGAACACTCTTAAAACTGTAGAGATGACAGTGGACTTCAGGAGACATCCCTCAACTCTGCCCCCCCTCATCATATCAGACAGCCCTGTGTCGACTGTGGAGATCTTCAAGTTGCTGGGTACCACCATCTCCCAGGACCTGAAGTGGGAGACCAACATCAACTCCATCCTCAAAAGACCCAGCAGAGGATGTACTTCCTGAGACAACTGGGGAAGTACAGTCTTCCACAGGAGCTGCTGATCCAGTTCTACACTGCAGTCATTGAGTCTGTCCTGTGCTCCTCCATCACAGTCTGGTATGGTGCAGCCACTAAACAGGACAGGTGCAGACTGCAGCGGACTGTACGGGCAGCAGAAAGGATCATCGGCGCCCCCCTGCCCTCCATCCAGGATCTGTACCTCTCAAGAACCAGGAAACGGGCAGGGAAAATCATCACAGACCCCTCACACCCTGGACACAGACTTTTTGATCTGCTGCCCTCTGGCAGACGGTACAGAAGCCTGCAGACCAGGACCACCCGACACAGGAACAGTTTCTTTCCCCTCGCCATCTCCCTTCTAAACAGTTGAACTGTCACACTGCTCCCACTGCCAGACTGCAACTGCACCTTATGTACATTCTGTAGTATTCATTCCACCTCATTTCATTTCTGTATTTTATGTATATAAGTTTAGATTAGTTATTTATAGTTGGTTTACACAGCTTTGTGTATGTATGTGTATGCATGTGGAATGTATATATAGATACGTGTGTGTGTGGGTGCGTGTGTGTGTGTGTGAGATTTACATTGCTGTGCTCGAGAGCCACCATCTACCGGAACCAAATTCCTTGTATTTGTATGCACATATACTTGGCCAATAAACATGATTCTGATGACTTGGCACAAAAACCATGATTTAGCAGAAATACTATGATTGAGCAGAAGTACTAAGATGTAGTAAAAGTACTTTGATTTAAGAGAAATCCAATTATGGAGGAGTAATACTTTAAAATGGGAGAAATATTGATACACACACACATTCACAGAGCCTAAAGGGAAGAGTATTTGTGCCATGGAGTGTTAAGAAGAATGTGAGGTCCATATTAGAAAAGCTGGTAAAAAGTTTTGAGAATTGTAATAAATGATGAATATGAATTAGTGGTCTGTGATAGTGTATTAATTTGTAGGGCAAAAAACATGTTGTCCAAGGTGGAGTTGAACCCACGACCTTTGGGTTGCAGACCTGTGTCATTACCAGCTGCCCCACTGGGAAAGACAGTGAGCACTTGGGAAACAGGGTGATGAGCAGTCAGAATTAGATCGCGGTGTGATGCAAAGAGCGCCGTTTTTTGGAGTTACAAAACGTCGTGTAACTCCAAAACTAGGTGGACTAGGAGCATAATTCTTGTACTGGGTGAATCAGCGGACTTTGGTGTACTTTGACTGCGATTTTCATTACTCTTTGTACATCCGTCGCTGAGATATGACGAGAGAAGAAACTGCAGACCTCAGATATGATTGGCTGGCTGGGAAGCTGGCAGAAATATATAGTAATAGTGTGATTAAGAATAAATACTACATTTAGCAGAAATACTGTATTAAGCACAAATCCTATAAAAAGCAGAAATACTATATTAAGCAATATAAAAATGCTATAAAAATGGTATAAAAAGCAAAAATACTGTAATATGATTTGGTAGAAAAACTATAATTAATCAGAAATACTATACTGGGTAGAAATACTATATTTAGCACAAATCTTATAAAATAGCAGAAATAGTATGATTCAGCACAATAGTAATAACTTAAACAGAAAAACTGGAAAAGCAAAATGGACAGCTGAAAAAATGCTGAACATGCTAAGGGTCCTTCAAATGTACTTGTTAAATGAAAAAAAACTCAGCAAAAAAAGTGTAACAGTCACACAATCACAAATATGGAAACATATGGAAACACACATGCACAGAGAGACACACACAGGATCAAATTCAGTCAACCAGTCCAAATATATTGAATTTAAATCATACAATAAGATGCTCCCATAAAAACTCTGTCTCGCCCTCTCTTTCTCTCTCTCTGTCACACACACACACACACACACACACACACACACACACACACACACACACACACATAGGGAGAGACAAGCAAGTTTCTAGGTCAGTCAAGCAGCCTGGGAGCTGCTAAATTTGAATCCACCAATCAGAGAGGCTGTGTACTTTTTCCCGCCAAAACTGGCGCACTAAGTTCAGGCCTTTACACATGCAGCACAGAGAGAGACAGGATTTTTGCAGTCTATTTCTCATAGTGAGAATTCCCCTCAAACAAACAGCCATAAATTTTTAACCGTAGGGGCTAAAACAGTCATTCTTAGACCATTTTATTCAGAAGACATAGGGGAATCTTGAAATGCTGACCATTTAAAATAAAAATATGAAATATTAGAGATATATGACATAGATGATTGGTGGGCTTAGAAGCCATGAAGGTCCCAATATGCAAATTTAAATGTGCCAGGACTCAGATATGATTGGCTGGCTGGGAAGCCGTGCATGACTTGATATGTCAATTTGAAAATTACAGTCCTCACAGAGGATTGGCTTCCTGAGGAGCTGGCAGGAATATATAGAAATACTATGACTACCCAGAAATACTGCGTTTAGTAGAAATACTATGTTTTAGCACAAATACTATAATTAAGCAGAAATATTATATTAAGTACAAATCCTATAAAATAGCAGAAATAGTATGATTTAGCACAAATGCTGTATTTAGCACAAATCTTATAAAATAGCAGAAATAGTATGATTTAGCAGAAATGCTGTATTTAGCACAAATACTGAAAAGCAGCACAAATGCTATGACTTAGCACAATAGTAATAACTTAAATAGAAAAATTGGAAAAGCAAAATGGACAGCTGCAAAAAGTCCCACAAGCACAGAGAGACACACACAGGATCAAATTCAGTCAACCAGTCTAAATATATTGAATTTAAATCATACAATAAGATGCTCCCATAAAAACTCTCTCTCGCCCTCTCTCTCTCTCTCTCTCTGTCTCACGCACACACACACACACACACACACACACACACACACACACAGGGAGAGAAAATCAAGTTTCTAGGTCAGTCAAGCAGCCTGGGAGCTGCTAAATTTGAATCCACCAATCAGAGAGGCTGTGTACTTTTTCCCGCCAAAACAGGTGCAGCCGTTTTTACACACACAGAGCACAGAGACAGGATTTCTGCAGTGAATTTCTCATAGTGAGGATTCCTCTCAAACAAATGACCATAATTTCCTAACCGTAGGGGCTAGAACGGTCATTCTTACACCGTTTTGTTCAGAAGAGATGGGGGAATCTTAAAGTGTTGACAATTTATCATTAAAATATGAATTATTAAAGATATTCGACTTCTAATGCACCATAACTGAGTAGAGCAAAGCAAAAACTGCCTTGACTTGCCCTCAAACAACGCTTTCTAACTCTAAATCTATTTGGAGTATCAATATCATTTTTTCACCGTAAGAGACAGCAGGCTTTGGTGAACAATCTTGGAAATTTTCAGGTCTCTGTGGAAATCCATTAAAAAGATATGACGAGAGAAAAAAGTGGTTCATTTCCAGAGTTTGAAATCTGAAGAAATCTGTGCGAGGGACAAATTTCCTACCCTCAAACAAACCCAATTCATGGCCAAATGGTAATAGGTGAGAAAGAAATTCTTGAATTGTGAGCGTCAGGAGTGTCTGAAGATATATTGGCACAAGCCTCATGTCTTAACTTTGTTTCGTTGGGGAGATATGACGATTCGAAAATGCCTCTCATTACAGAAATCAAGCGGTGATTTTAAACGAACTCTCCATTGACTTTCTATGGGGAGTTTTGAGACTTTGTGTTGGTCTGAGGAGATTTGACAAAATTCTATAAATCTCACAACAATGATAGTGACAGTTTCTGAAAGCCAGCAAAAATACCTACGTTTTGATGTATAATTTGTGGAAGTTGAGTGAAAATTGAGCAAGTAGCAAGAAGTTGTTCGGACATGAAGAGAAGACTGCGAAACCTACAGTGGCACACTGGAAGCCAAGTGCATAGCAACCATAACAACACATGTATTTTCTGAAAAATCACAATTTTGCAACTCAAAACTTAAAGAGGGATAAGATGAAAATGGTAACAGATATGAAAAAGCTGAATCATTAATGAATAGCCCAATAATTTGTGAACATTTTAAAGTTTGAATGGTTGTTCTACGTGAAAGTAGGAAAAAGTAGTTAAGTTTCAAAAACAAGCAAGTTTTAGCAGAATTGCGGAAGTTTCCCATTCATTTCAATGGGACAAATTAAAGGAAAAAAGCTTAATATTTTAAAAAGTATAAGAGCAAAAAGTACCAAAAGTCATTGCCGGAATTAGCAGAAATAGCAGAATAGTTTAAAATTTGAACGGTGAAAATCGGCTGAAAATTGTGGAAGTAGTTAAACAGCAAAAAACGTACGGAAGCAACTTGAAGAATAACTAGAAAAATTTGCATTTCCTGCGAAAATGCAGTGTGGATGCTGTAATGCTGAAGCTGTCTGCTGAAACTAGCAGAAAAAGCTGAAAAGTTGCAGAAATTGTAAAAACTTTGCAGAAGCAAAGGAACTTTGCTAAAATGTAGTAACTTAGCAGAACTGCAATATCTTAGAGGAAACATAATACTTGGCAGAAATACAATAGCATAGCAGAACTTAGCAGAAATATTGTAACTTACCAGAAACACGATAACTTCCCAAAAATACAAGAATTTCGGAGAAATAGTATAAGATAACAGAAAGAATATATTTAGCCAAACATTCTTAAACATTACAGAAATACTACTCTATAGCAGAAATGATATATTTAGAAAGAAAAATATAATATAGTAGAAATACTATGATTTACCAGAAATCTTACAATATAGCTCAATAACAATGATTTAGAACAGATACTATGATTGAGCAGAGTAGTAATAACTTAAGTGAAAATATTGGAAAGGTAAAATGACAAGCTGAATAAAAAGGAACATGGTTAAGTTTGCTCAAAACTAATTTTTGTTCACCTGTGAAAAAATAAAATAAAAATACATTTAGAAATACAAATAAGAACAGCCAACAGATACACACAAAATTAAATATGGATACACAAATGTACAGAGAGAGACACACACACAGGGTCAATGCCAGTCAACCAGTCTGAATATATTATATTTTTATCCAACAATGAGATGCTGCCCTAAAAAGGGCTTTGTGTGTGTCTTTCTCTCTCTCTCTCTCTCTCTCTCACACACACACACACACACACACACACACACAAACACTCACACACACACTCAGGCTCACACACACGCGCGCACACACACACACATAGCATCAGCAAGTGAACAGGGGCTGTTAACAGCATGTTTCTAGGTCAGTCAAACAGCTGTGAGATTCTCAATTTGAATCCACCAATCAGAGGGGCTGTGTGCTTTTTCCCGCCAAAAATGGTGCATTAGAAGTCAAATATCTTTAATAATTCATATTTTAATGATAAATTGTCAACACTTTAAGATTCCCCATCTCTTCTGAACAAACGGTGTAAGAATGACCGTTCTAGCCCTACGGTTAGGAAATTATGGTCATTTGTTTGAGGGGAGTCGTCATTATGAGAAATAGACTGGAAAATCCTGTGTCTCTCTGTGCTGCGTGCACCTGTTTTGGCGGGAAAAAGTGCAAAGGCTCTCTGATTGGTGGATTCAAATTTAGCAGCTCCCAGGCTGCTTGACTGAGCTAGAAACTTACTTCTCTCGCACCAATTTGAATGTGCCAGGACTCAGATATGATTGGCTGGCTGGGAAGCCATGAAGGCAACAATATGCAAATTTAAATGTGCCAGGACTCAGATATGATTGGCTGGCTGAGAAGCCATGAAGGTCCCAATATGCAAATTTGAATGTGCCAGGACTCAGATATGATTGGCTGGCTGGGAAGCCGTCCAGGTCCTGATATGTAATTTGAATATTAGGACTGACTCCCTGGGGAGCTGGCAGAAATATATAGAAATACAATGATTACCCAGAAATACTGCATTTAGTAGAAATACTATGTTTTAGCACAAATACTATAAAATGGCAGAAATACTATAATTAAGCAGAAATATTATATTAAGTACAAATCCTATAAAATAGCAGAAATAGTATGATTTAGCAGAAATGCTGTATTTAGCACAAATACTGAAAAGCAGCACAAATGCTATGACTTAGCACAATAGTAATAACTTAAATAGAAAAATTGGAAAAGCAAAATGGACAGCTGCAAAAAGTCCCACAAGCACAGAGAGACACACACAGGATCAAATTCAGTCAACCAGTCTAAATATATTGAATTTAAATCATACAATAAGATGCTCCCATAAAAACTCTCTCTCGCCCTCTCTTTCTCTCTTTCTCTGTCTCACACACACACACACACACACACACACACACACACACACACAGCAGCAGCAGCAGCAGCAGCAGCAGAAAGTGAACAGGGGCTGTTAACAGCATGTTTCTAGGTCAGTCTTGCAAGCCTGGGAGCTGCTAAATTTGAATCCACCATTCAGAGAGGCTGTGTGCTTTTTCCCGCCAAAACTGGTGCACCAAGTGCAGGCTTTTACACATGCAACACAGAGAGAGACAGGATTTTTGCAGTCTATTTCTCATAGTGAGAATTCACCTCAAACAAACAGCCATAAATTTCTAACCGTAGGGGCTAGAACAGTCACTCTTAGACCGTTGTATTCAGAAGACATAGGGGAATCTTGAAATGCTGACCATTTAAAATAAAAATATGAAATATTAGAGATATATGACATAGATGATTGGTGGGCTTAGAAGCCACGAAGGTCCCAACATGCAAATTTGAATGTGCCAGGACTCAGATATGATTGGCTGGCTGGGAAGCCATGAAGGCAACAATATGCAAATTTGAATGTGCCAGGACTCAGATATGATTGGCTGGCTGGGAAGCCATGAATGCCCCAATATGCAAATTTAAATGTGCCAGGACTCAGATATGATTGGCTGGCTGGGAAGCCATGAATGCCCCAATATGCAAATTTAAATGTGCCAGGACTCAGATATGATTGGCTGGCTGAGAAGCCATGAAGGTCCCAATATGCAAATTTGAATGTGCCAGGACTCAGATATGATTGGCTGGCTGGGAAGCCGTCCAGGTCCTGATATGTAAATTTGAATATTAGGACTGACTCCCTGGGGAGCTGGCAGAAATATATAGAAATACAATGATTACCCAGAAATACTGCATTTAGTAGAAATACTATGTTTTAGCACAAATACTATAAAATGGCAGAAATACTATAATTAAGCAGAAATATTATATTAAGTACAAATCCTATAAAATAGCAGAAATAGTATGATTTAGCACAAATGCTGTATTTAGCACAAATCTTATAAAATAGCAGAAATAGTATGATTTAGCAGAAATGCTGTATTTAGCACAAATACTGAAAAGCAGCACAAATGCTATGACTTAGCACAATAGTAATAACTTAAATAGAAAAATTGGAAAAGCAAAATGGACAGCTGCAAAAAGTCCCACAAGCACAGAGAGACACACACAGGATCAAATTCAGTCAACCAGTCTAAATATATTTAATTTAAATCATACAATAAGATGCTCCCATAAAAACTCTCTCTCGCCCTCTCTCTCTCTCTCTCTCTCTCTCTCTCTCTCACACACACACACACACACACACACACACACACACAGGGAGAGAAAATCAAGTTTCTAGGTCAGTCAAGCAGCCTGGGAGCTGCTAAATTTGAATCCACCAATCAGAGAGGCTGTGTACTTTTTCCCGCCAAAACTGGTGCAGCCGTTTTTACACACACAGAGCACAGAGACAGGATTTCTGCAGTGAATTTCTCATAGTGAGGATTCCTCTCAAACAAATGGCCATAATTTCCTAACCGTAGGGGCTAGAACAGTCATTCTTACACCGTTTTGTTCAGAAGAGATGGGGGAATCTTAAAGTGTTGACAATTTATCATTAAAATATGAATTATTAAAGATATTTGACTTCTAATGCACCATAACTGAGTAGAGCAAAGCAAAACTGCCTTGACTTGCCCTCAAACAACGCTTTCTAACTCTAAATCTATTTGGAGTATCAATATCATTCTTTCACCGTAAGAGACAGCAGGCTTTGGTGAACAATCATGGAAATTTTCAGGTCTCTGTGGAAATCCATTAAAAAGTTATGACGAGAGAAAAAAGTGGTTCATTTCCAGAGTTTGAAATCTGAAGAAATCTGAGAGAAGGACGAATTTCCTACCCTCAAACAAGTCTAACTCATTTCAGAACGGTAATAGGTGAGAAAAAAATTCTTGAATTGTGAGCGTCAGGAGTGTCTGAAGATATACTGGGACAAGCCTCATGTCGTAACTTCGCTTCGTTAAGGAGATATGACGATTCGAATATGCCTCTCATTAGAGAAATCAAGCGGTGACTTTAAACGAACTCTCCATTGACTTTCTATGGGGATTTTTGAGACTTTGTGTTGGTCTGAGGAGATTTGCCAAAGTTCTATAAATCCCACAACCATGATAGTGATATTTTCTGAAAGCCAGCAAAAATACCTACGTTTTGATGTATAATTTGTGTGGGTTGAGTGAAAATTGATCGAGTAGCAAGAAGTTGTTCGGACATGAAGAGAAAATTGCCAAAGGTACAGTGGCTCACTTAGAACCAACTGCATAGCAACCATAACAACGCATGTATTTTGTGAAAAATCACAAAAATGAAACTCAAAACTTGAAGAGGGATAAGATGAAAACGGTAACAGATATGAAAAAGCTGAATCATTCATGAATAGCCCAATAATTTGTGAACATTTTAAAGTTTAAATGGAGTTTCTATGTGAAAGTATGAAAAAGTAGTTAAGTTTCAAAAACAAGCATGTTTTAGCAGAATTTTGGAAGTTTTCCATTCATTTCAATGGGACAAAAAATTGCATAAAAAGCTTAATATTTTAAAAAGTATAATAGCATAAAATACCAAAAGTCATTGCCGGAATTAGCAGAAATAGCAGAATAGTTTAAATTTGAACGGTGAAATCGGCTGAAAATTGTGGAAGTAGATCCACGGCGAAAAACGTACGGAAGCAACTTGAAGAATAACTAGAAAAATTTGCATTTCCTGCGAAAATGCAGTGTGGATGCTGGAACGCTGAAGCTGTCAGCTGAAACTAGCTGAAAAAGCTGAAAAGTTGCAGAAATTGTAAAAACTTTGCAGAAGCAAAGGAACTTTGCTAAAATGTAGTAACTTAGCAGAACTGTAATATCTTAGAGGAAACATAATACTTGGAAGAAATACAATAGCATAGCAGAACTTAGCAGAAATATTGTAACTTACCAGAAACACGACAACTTCTCAAAAATACAAGAATTTAGGAGAAATAGTATAAGATAACAGAAAGAATATATTTAGCCAAACATTCTTAAACATTACAGAAATACTATGATTTAGAAAAACAGTACAACATAGCAGAAATGCTGCGATTTAGCAGAGACACTGCAATATACTATTAATATTGAAATTTAAAAAAAAGTACTATGTTTTAGCACAAATACTGTAATTTGACAGAAATACTATCATTTGGTAGAAATACTATGTTTCAGCAGAAATACTCTGGTTTAGCACAAAATTATAACATAGCAGAAATACAATTATTAGCAGAAATGCTATATTTAGAAAGAAAAATATAATATAGTAGAAATACTATGATTTAGCAGAAATACTGTAATCAGCACATATACTGTAACATGACATAATTCCTCCACTTAGTAGTAATACTATAACATAACACAAATGTTATGATTGGCACAAAACCATAATTTGGCAAATACTATGATTTAGCAGAAATACTATGATTGAGCGAAGTACTAAGATGTAGTAAAAAGTACTTTGATTTAAGAGAAATACAATTATGGAGGGTAATACTTTAAAGTGGGAGAAATATTGATACACACACACATACACAGAGCCTAAAGGGACAGTATTTGTGCCATGGAGTGTTAAAAGAATCTGAGGTCCATATTAGAAACTGCTAAAATCATAAAACTTTGCAGAATTGTAATAAATGATGAATATGAATTACTTGTCTGTGATAGTGTATTAATTTCTAGGGGAAAAAAAATGTTGACCAAGGTGGAATTGAAACCCGTGATCTTTAGGCTACCGACCGGCGTCATTACCAACTGTGCCACTGGGAAACAGAGCAGCAGTTTGGAAAACGGGGAGATGAACTGTCAGATTTAGATCGCGGTGAGAGGCGTAAAACGCCGATTTTTGGAGTTACAAAACGTCATGTAACTCCTAAACTAGGTGGGATAGAAGCATAATTCTTATACTGGGTGAATCGGCGTACTTTCGTGTACTTTGACTGTGATTTGCATTGCTCTTTGTACATCTGTCGCTGAATATGACGAGAGAAGAAGGGCAGACCTCAGATATGATTGGCTGGCTGGGAAGCCGTGCAGGCCCTGATATGTAAATTTTATATGTATCAGTCCTCACAGAGGATTAGCTGCCTGGGGACCTGGCAGAAATATATACAAATAGTATGATAAGCATAAATACTACATTTAGTAGAAATACTATGTTTAGCAAAATACTATAAATGCAGAAATACTATAATTAAGCAGAATACTATATTTGGCAGAAACTTATATTTAGTACAAATCTTATGAAATAGCAGAATAGTATGATTAGCAGAAATGCTGTATTTAGCACAAATACTGAAAAGCAGCAGAAATGCTATGACTTAGCACAACAGTAATAACTTATAGAAAAATTGGAAAAGCAAAATGGACAGCTGGAAAAATCCTGAACATGCTAAGGGTCCCTCAAATCTAATTGTTAATTGAAAAAAAAATCAGCAAAAAAAGTATAACAGTCACACAATCACAAATATGGGCACATATGGAAACACACATGCACAGAGACACACACACACACACTCACACACACACACACAGGATCCAATTCAGTCAACCAGTCTAAATATATTGAATTTGAATCTTACAATGAGATCATCCCATAAAGAGGCTTTCTCTCTCTCAATCTCTCTCTCTCTCTCCCTCTCTCTCTCTGTCACACACACACACACACACACACACACACACACACACATACACACAAGATCCAATTCAGTCAACCAGTCTAAATATATTGAATTTAAATCTTACAATGAGATCATCCCATAAAAAGGCTTTCTCTCTCTCTCTCTGTCACACACACACACACACACACACACACACACACACACACACACACACACACAAGATCCAATTCAGTCAACCAGTCTAAATATTTGAATTTGAATCTTACAATGACATCATCCCATGAAAAGGCTTTCTCTCGCTCTCTCTCTCTCTCTCTCTCTCTGTCACACACACACAGACACACACACACACAAGATCAATTCAGTCAACCAGTCTAAATATATGAATTTGAATCTTACAATGAGA